>NC_057797.1:744596879-744597410 GCF_018294505.1 Triticum aestivum
CGGCGGGGGTGGGGGAGCGGGGGCGGTGGGGGCGACGGGGGTGGGGGCCGCGGGGGTGGGGGCGCGGGGGCGCGTGGGCAGCGGGGATGGAGTCCGGCGGGGGTCGGGGCGGCGGCGTCGTGGGTCTGGCGAGGGAGAGAGGGACGAAAGGGGATCTCTGGCGAGGGAGAGGGAGGACTTAGCTATAGGGGGAAGCTTACTAATGGCGCACCACCTGTCGGTGCGCCATTAGAAATCTTTTTTTAGATAGCAATGGCGCACCCACCGCCGGTGCGCCATTAGAAATCTTTTTTTAGATAGCAATGGCGCACCACCAGGCCGGTGCGCCATTAGTATATTTATTATTATTATTTTTTAATAAATGAATATGAATATGAAACAGTAATATTTTTTATAAAAACAGTAATAATTGTTGTTTAATAACAATTGTAGTCTACAATTTTTTATAATTGTTTTTTAGAAAATGAATATGAATATGAAACAGTAATGATTTTTTATAAAAATAGTAATATTTTTTTTAAAAAATATCAT
>NC_057797.1:744597732-744600589 GCF_018294505.1 Triticum aestivum
GTGAGGGGGATAGCTATCGAGAGGGAGGGGGATCGAGATCGAGTGTCCTCATGAATATTCAATATTTTTTTCATATGGAATATAAAAAATATCATCAAATTTGAAAAAATATTCATGAATTCAAAAAGTGCCCATGAAATTTAAAAATATTCATGATATCAAAAAATAAAAAAGTGCCCATTATTAGTTTAAACTAGTAATGGCGCACTATGCAACGGTGCGCCATTAGTAGTTTTGTAAAAAAGTAAAAAAATACAGTAGTGGCGCACTCTACGGCTGGTGCGCCATTAGTAGTTCTAACTATTAATGGCGCACTCTGCCCGGATGCGCCATTAGTATGTTTGAAAAAATGAAAAAAAACATTTTGTTACTAGTGGCGCACGTGTGCCTGGTGCGCCATTAGTGTCTTCCACACTAATGGTGCACCAACAGATGGTGCGCCATTAGTATATAGTAACGGCGCACCACATGTCTGGTGCGCCATTAGTGTCATTTCCATCTATAGCCCTTTTCCTAGTAGTGATGGCTGCATATCGGCGAGAGGTGGATACAGTGGCTGGTCACTTTAAGGGTTATCAGGT
This sequence comes from Triticum aestivum, assembly GCF_018294505.1. Taxonomy (NCBI): domain Eukaryota; kingdom Viridiplantae; phylum Streptophyta; class Magnoliopsida; order Poales; family Poaceae; genus Triticum; species Triticum aestivum. The sequence goes on from NC_057797.1 coordinate 744,598,314, forward strand.
GGACCTTATAGACCGGCGGAAGAATGAAGTAGCGGATGCTTTAAGTCGTCTTGGTTCCCAGCGTAAACCGGTCCTGTCAAATGTTTTTCTTGATGTATTGCATAATCCGTCAGTCAAGGTGCCAACCGAAGAAGATTTGGCCATTCCTGATCCGGAGGCTCAATTGGTTGCAGCTTTGCATGCCATACCGGATTGGACAATCCCATATCTAGCTTACATGAACCGGGGCGAGTTACCAGACGATGAAACGTTGGCTCGACAGATAATCCGGCATTCCAAATCCATGACCCTACTCAACGAGGAGTTACATCGCTATAGTGTTTCAGGAGCAATTTAGCGTTGTGTTCCTCCTCAAGAGGGTTGTGAGATTTTGTGAAATCTATGAAGGGGATTGCGGTCACCATGCCGGTTCAAAGTCTTTGGTTGCTAAAGCTTTTCGCCACGGTTTTTACTAGTTGACAGCGCATGCTGATGCGGAGGATTTAGCCAAGAGATGTGACGATTGTCAAAAATTCGCCCGCCGTGCCCACATTCCGGCCCAAGAGTTGAGGATGATTCCAATAACTTGGCCGTTTGCGACTTGGTGGCTTGATATGGTTGGACCCTTCAAGTGATTCAAGGAAAAAAAGACCCACCTATTAGTAGCAGTTGATAAATTCACCAAATGGGTGGAAGCAGAGCCAGTCAGCAAGTGTGATGCAGCCACGACGGTTCAATTCATCAAAAAGGTGATATTCCGGTTTGGTTTGCCACCCAGCATTATAACTGATAATGGTACTAACCTGTCAAAAGGGGAGATGGAAGAATTTTGTCAACATGAGCACATCCGGCTCGATCTACCATCGGTGGCTCACCCCCAGTCTAATGGTCAAGCAGAGAGAGCAAATCAAGAAATTCTACGAGGTATCAAACCCAGGCTTATGGTTCCTTTAAAGCGGACACCGGGTTGTTGGGTTGAGGAGCTACCTTCTGTGTTATGGAGCATCAACACCACAGCCAATAGGTCTATGGGTTACACACCTTTCTTCATGGTTTATGGAGCGGAGGCAGTTCTTCCTAGTGACATCCGTCACGACTTTCCCAGTGTGATAGCCTCCGTTGAAGCTAATAATGAGAAGGCACGTCAAGATTCTCTGGACCTGCTGGATGAAGAGCGTGATCTTGCAGTAGCACGATCGGCGATTTATCAACAAGATCTCCGACGCTATCACAGCCGGGTTAAAACCAGAACCTTTCAAGATGGCGATTTGGTGTTCCGGCTCATCCAGGATCAGACTGATATGCACAAGTTATCCCCACCTTGGGAAGGACCCTTTGTGGTCAGAAAAAATCTGCACAACGGGTCTTACAACCTCATTGATGTTCGAGAGCACAAAGACTCACGTCAATCGGAGGAGGAGACCAAGCGGCCATGGAACATAGCTCTCCTTCGGCCTTACTATACTTGAAGCCATAGGCTCATCATCTGTACATATTTATGACAGTGAATATATCATATAATAAACCGGAGCCTCCGTTATAAGCGGGGTATCTGTTCTTTTTACATCCTATGTGTGTTATACGAGTTTACTGACAAAGCGGAGTTTTTGTTAATCCGGTCGTAGCAGTTGCACGGATATAAAGAAAATCACTAGGGGGCTTGGTCATATTTGAACTACAACTACACCTCTTGATCGATTTTGAAACCACGAAGGGATATCACTAGGGGGCTTGGTTGTCATCACACCATAGCTACACCTCTTGATAGGCATTTAGGCCACACAAGAACAATATGTGGAGCCAAAGAGAGTGTTGCACAAAGCACAAACTCAAACATGGGCACACACTGAGCACAGCTCACAAAGTTACTTGGGGGCTCTTTTTGCAAAGCAACAAAGAGTTTGAAAGGACCCTTGTAATTGGCTATCAAGCCATGACTTGGAAGCTTGGTGTATTCGCCTAAAAACCCGGGTTAACCTGCCTTCATTGTCGGGGGTTTGGTGCGACATATGCCAACGGATGGCTTATCCTGGTGGGGGCGAGTAGAACGTTGCCGGTGCCTGGAAAAAGGATGAGGCGAAGACATGCTCGCCGGCGAATCTTACCCAGCTTCGGGGCTCTCCGGGGAGATAATACCCCTACTGCAGCTCTGCGGGATCTCCGCATGATCACTATGGCAAAATGCTTACACCGTTGCTCCTTGAGCTATTTTTTGGTGGTCGGAGAGGGCAAGGCTAGCTCTTCCCTTCTATATGATCTGGTCTAGAGCTAATGGGTTGCAACCCTTTGCATGGGTG